>NW_021637013.1:0-24758 GCF_004799145.2 Neltuma alba | reverse complement strand
TAATTCAGGCTATTACTGGTACTTTTAGGCCTAAAACTTTGGATGTTACAGCTAGAACCAAGTAACGAACGGATGATTGATCTAGGTAGACACTAAGAGAACCTGTCTCTTACAACCCTAGCCATGAAGACACCATAAGGTTGATCAATCTCTTGATACTGTCAAATATTCTCACGAGAATATAATGATGCAGGCAAAGCTCACACAAAGAGAAATAAACTCAATTCGCATTCATCTAAATCTGAATTCAATCACAAAAAACATAGCCTATATATAAGCAACAATAGAACACTCTAGAATCAACATCCTAAAACATAAATGCTAGGGATGATGCCTCATTAATGATTATTTAACTATGGGGAGGTACCATTTATTACATAAAAATAAAAGGAAATAACTTAAACTTCAAAAACAAGTCTGCTATTTAAAATAGGAAAGTAGATCAAAACATAATCTTCTAGAACACTCATTGACAAAAAAATAAAAAAAAAATTTAAATCATAATCAATCATAATGATGCCTTCTTGAAGATTCTTGGACGTCACTTATGATCCTTGTCCAAGGCACATGCTTGTCACATGGTATTTTAAGTGAATTCTTCAATCTAAACCCCACATGGGCCTTGTACATCATCTTGGGACTTCTAGTAATGTGATCACCATTTTTGGAATCCTTTTAGGCTCATTAAAATGTTCTTCTTCTAAATAAATAGGCGCTCCAACTTTTAGCTCTTTTATTAGACAATTTAGGGCCTCCTTCATAGCTTTGGTCCTTGTTCTTGTCATTGGACCTCCAATGCTTTGTAATGGATCTTTCAGAATGTTAGACTTCTTTGTTTGGGCTCCTTACCCATGCTCTTGATCACACAATGCTCCTCCATTATTCCCTCCCTGCTCGAAAGGATTCGTCCTCGAATCTACAACATCAAAGAGAGATAAATCAGCAATATTAAAAGTAGTACTAACATTACCATATGAACTAAGCAAATATGTTTTATAAGTGTTGTCATTGATCCGCTCTAAGACTTGGAAAGGGCCATCTCTTCTTGGATGTAACTTAGATTTGCGTTGTTCGGAAAATCTCTCTTTCCGCAGGTGTACCTAAACCCAATCTCCAGGCTCAAAGACAATCCTTTGACGACTTTTGTTAGCTTGCCTAGCATATTGCTCATTCTTCCTCTCTATGTTAGCTCTTACCTTAGCATGTAATCCCTGCACAAACTCAGCTTTTTTCTTGCCATTAAGATTTGCTTGCTCATTAGAAGGCAATGGTAATATATCTAAAGGAGACAAAGGATTAAAGCCATAAACAACCTCAAATTGAAAGAAGGAAGTAGAAGAGTGAACAACTCTATTATATGTGAACTCAATTTGCCCATCAGTTTGGGGATGTGCCACAGTAGAAAACAACAACTTATTTCCTAGCTTACTCATAAAGTCTCCAAAATGGCTAAGGAACTTCACATCCCTGTCACTCATAATGGTTTTGGGCAATCTATGCAACCTAACAATTTCTTTGAAAAACAAGTCAGCAATATGGACCGCATCATTTGTTTTAGAACATGCAATAAAATGAGCCATTTTACTAAATCTATCAACCACAACAAAGATACTATCATTTCCGGACTGAGACCTAGGCAAACCCAAACAAAATCCATAGAAATATTTACCCAAGTTTGGGAAGGCACAGGTAAAGGGGAATACAAGCCATGAGGTTGAACCTTAGACTTTGCATGCTTATATGTGACACATTTGGTACAAACAGAAATGACATCTTTCCTCATATGAGGCCAATAAAAGTGTTCATGCAAAAGAGCTAAAGTTTTATCAACGCCAAAGTGACCCATCAAACCACCACTATGAGTTTCTTTAAAAGCAGTTCACACATAGAGCAATTAGAAATACACAATTTATCTTTCTTAAAAGAAACCCATCAAATCTATAAAATTCATTCACCCCATGTGTTTCACAAGAAAGCCAAATTTTGGAAAAATCACAATCAGAGTCATACAACCCTTTCAATAATTCAAATCCAAGTAATCTAGCATGAAGAGAAGTGATAAGAGAATACCTCCTAGAAAGAGCATCAGCAACAACATTCTCTTTACCTTGCTTATGCTTGATCACATATGGAAACGTCTCTATGAACTCCAACCAGCAAGCACGCCTCTTGTTAAGCTTACCTTAAGACTTTAGAAACTTCAAACTTTCATGATCAGAATGAATAATGAACTCCTTGGGCCATAAATAATGCTGCCATGTTTCTAAAGTTCATTTTAAAGCATACAGTTCTTCATCATAAGTAGAGTAATTCAAAAAAGCTTCACTTAATTTCTTACTAAAGCAATCAATAAGCCTAGATTCTTGCATTAGAACAGCACCAATACCAATTCCAGAAGCATCACATTCAACTTCAAAAACTTCAGGTAAACACAAAAGTGGTGCATTGGTTAATTTCTCTTTCAATGTATTACAACTGTTTCTTATGTTTCACCCCATTTAAATATCGCATGCTTCTTAACAAGCTCATTTAGGGGTACAACAATAGTTGAAAAATCTTTGACAAACCTCCTATAGAAACTTACTAGTCCATGGAAGCTCTTGACTTCATTGGCATTCTTTAGGGTTGGCGAATCGCTTATAGCTTTCACCTTTTCCTCATCCACATGGATCCCTTGAGCACCTACAACAAAACCAAGAAACACAACAGAATCCATGTAAAAGGAGCATTTTTAAAATTAGCATATAAGCTATCCTCCTAAGAGTTTGAAACATCTTATGCAAGTAAATAACATGGCCATCTATTGTTCTACTATAGACAAGAATATCATTAAAGTAGACAACCACAAACTTCCCAATAAATGAACAAAAAATATGATTCATCAAGCTCATAAAAGTACTAGGGCATTAGTTAACCCAAAAGGCATAACTAACCATTCATATAATCCAAATTTAGTTTTAAATGTTGTTTTCCATTCATCTCCCTCTTTCATACGAATTTGATGATAACCACTCTTAAGATCAATTTTAGAGAATAAAGTAGTACCATGCAACTTATCCAACATGCCATCTAATCTAAGAATGGGGTAGCGATACTTAACTATTATTTTGTTTATGGCTCTACAATCAACACACATTCATCATGAACCATCTTTCTTAAGCACTAAGAGTATGAGAATAGCACATGGGCTCAAGCTTTCTCTCACACAGCCTTTCCTCATATGTTCATCTACTTGGCATTGAATTTTTTTAGTTTTCTCAGGATTGGCTCTATAAGCAGGTCTATTAGGTAGAGAAGTTCCAGGAATAAAATTAATCCGATGCTCAATTCATCTTAAGGGAGGAAGCCCATCAGGTATCTCATCTGGGAATAAATCACCAAATTCTTGCAACAAAGACACAACACTAGAGGGCAAAGAGGGGTTAAGATCGTTAGTGGAAAAATAAGCATCCTTACATACAAGCACCAAGACTTGCTCACTCAATAGTGCTCTCTTAACCTTACTTTTTCCAGAAATTAAACTCTCTATCTTTTTTCACTTTTCTCATGTTCTTTGTTTTTTTCTCTCTCTTTAGTTTCTTTCTTTTCCACTCTCTCCTTTTCTTTCAACTCATTCATTCTTTGCAATCCTGCTTAATCCTTACTTGGTCCTCTGAGCTTCTTTTGGCCTAAGAGGTTTCAATACAATGATTTTTTCATTGAATGGCATAGAGTAACAATTTTTGTAACAATCATGGTAAGCTTTGCTATCAAATTGCCATGGCTTTTGAGTAAGAGATGTCTAACAAGCATTGGAACCACATCGCATAGAACTTCAGTATGATAGTTCCCAATAGAAAAAGAAACCAAAACCTGCTTAGTAACTTTAGCCTCAGTACTATCATTCAACCATTGCAATTTATAAGGTTTAGGATGCTTCATAGTAGGTAAGTCCAGCTTTTCATCAAGTAAGGTACTAGCAACATTGGTAACACTACCACTATCAATAACCATACTGTATACCTTATTCTTTATGAAACACCTAGTATGAAAGATAAGCTCGCATTGCTCTTTCTCATTATCTTTCTTTACATGAATATTTATGGCTCTTCTAGCCACAAATACTTCTCTAGTAACAAGTCTAGCTTCATCAATCTCCAATTCAGAGTCAGTCACTAAAGAGGGGATGTCATCATTATTGTTATCGCTAGAATGTTCACTGTCATACCCACCATTGTCTATGATAATGATGGCTCTCTTATTGGGACATTTGGAAGCAATATGCCCCTTTCCATGACATCTAAAACATTGAAGAGAAGAGATTTTATTAGTAGAAGAAGTTTTAAAGTCAAGTTTCTTACCACCATCACCCTTGGGCTTTGATTCCTCATTGGCTTTAGGGGTGAATCTTGCTATATCCTTAGCCTTGGAATCCTTCCACTTGGGGTTGATTTAGAGTCCCTCCAGCCATAAGATAAGGATTTGGAATGTTTCTCTTTAAACCTTTTCTCAACTTTGATGGTTTTGTGCACCAACTCCTCCTTATCAATAAAAGTGTACATCTCAACTTTGTCTCTAATTTGAGGTCTCAAACCATCAATAATTCTGCTTATACTTGATTTTTCATCTTCTTGTACTCTAGCATGCATCTTAAGAAGGTCAACCTCATGTACATACTCCTCTACTGTCATAAAGTCTTGGCTAAACAGTCCAACTTTCTATTAAGCTCTCGATAGTAGAAACTAGGAACATACTTCTTGCGCATGAGTTTCTTTAGCTTCTCCCACGTATAAGGGGGACCTTTGCCCTTAAGGCGCCTCTTAAGCTGAAATCTTCTCACCAAATAGTAGCATAGTCATAAATTGAAATGAAGCTAATTTTACCTTCTTTTCTTCAGGCCAATCATTGAATCTGAAAATTTGCTCAAACTTCATCTCCCAATCAAGATATTTATCTGGATTGGCATTACCCTTAAAAGTAGGATACTTGATCTTTGGATCAGTTATAGCCATGTCATTTTTGGAATGTTTGCTCCTGCTCTTTGAAGATGACGAACCAAATCTAATCACTTCCTCATCGCGACTATCTACTTTGGATATCTTTAACTCTTCTATTTCCATCTTGAGTTTGAGAAACTCATCTCTCATAGTCCTCATGAATACTTTGATATCTGTGTTGAATTCTTCATTGTTAGATTCTTTCCCACCCATCTTTAACCTGAGATGTTAGTTGAAGCAAGAGGAAAAGAAATAGAAATAAAGGACCTCACCACTCTGCTCGCGTGTTTCACTTAATCAATCTGGTGCCACTCGTGTTTCTCTCAACTTTGGCTTTTATATTGAAGTAAAACACTCTTGCCTTTTACCACTCAAGCCTGCCTCCTATAGTATTCTTGGTTGAAACTCAATATAAAACCAAGAGACAATATTAGAAAGTGGTAACCTTCACAACCAGAAATTGTAAGAGACATCAACTAGGAAAAGTGAGGATGGAATGAAAGGAGGTTAAAAAAAAGTGAGGAGAGAAGAATTTTGTGATGAAAAAATAGATTAAAAAAATATAAAAAGGGAGGCAGGAAGTACAAAATGAAAATAAGATTGTGAAAGTAAAGAAAAATAGGAAACAAAGTAGTTAGGAAAGGTACTACCTTGAGAAAACTTTAGGAAAGTAAGTACCTTGTAAGAAAAGAATTGAAATTAGGCAAGTAGTATGAAAAGGAATAGGAAACAAAAAAAAGAAGGAAACTTGAAGAAAGAAAATAGGAAAGTAGTATGAAAAGGAAAGGAATTCAAAATAGGAAACTAGATAAAATAAAAGAAAGTAGAAATAGGAAAGTAGGAGTCTTACCACCCAAGCAAAAAGATTTAGGAAATTAATTGTGACTTACAATGGAAGCTCTTTCAAATTAGGAAACTTGCTTCTTATGTTGCAATCTCCAAAATCTGAAACTCTTTCTCTGTTTTTTTTTTAATTTATTTTTTCCAGCAATTCTACAACCCTTTTTTTTTTGTTTCAACACAACAGCACTCTTTTTTTTTCAAATTTTTTTGAATTTTTTTTGTTTTTTCTCCTCTACTACTTAAAAGAACAAAGCAAATCAAATGAACCAAAAAAAAGGGTGGGAAGAAGATGAAAAGGAAGGAAAAAATGAAAAAAAAGGGATGAAAATAAGAAAGAAAGGAGGAAGACAGAATGAGGAGAATGGAAATGAAAGGAAAATAGAAGCAACAGAGAAAGAAATAGAAAATTAAAACACCAAAAGATAGAATTTGAAATCTAACAAACCTTAGCTTTGATGCCACTTGATATGAGGGGACGTACCGACCGGCTAGAATCAAGTAATTAATGGACAGTTGATCTAGGTAGGACCTTAAGAGAACTTGTCTCTTACAACCCTAGCCATGAGGATACCACAAGGTTAATCAATCCCTTGATACTGTCTAGTATTCTCATGAGAATACAAGGATGCAAGCAATGTGATAACCATTTTTGGACTCCTTTTAGGCTCATTAAAATGTGGTTCTTCCAAATAAACAGGCTTCAACTCTTTTATCTCTCTTATTAGACAATTTATGGCATCCTTCATAGTTTTGGTCCTTACTCTTGTTATTGGGCCTCCAATGCTTTGTAATGGATCTTTTAAAATGTTAGACTTCTTTATTTGGGCTTCTTGCCCGTGCTCTTGATCACACCATGCTCTTCCATCAATTAAAATATTGGATTGATTCCACATTAAATCTCTCTGTTTTTTTTAAAGAAAAAGAACTTCGTGAGAAAAATGCGTGGACCACATGTGCTTTTTTTTCATTGACTTTTGTTACCTTTTTTCAGGGACAGAAAATTTTGTTTTTCCTAGCCTTTTGTTTTCCCTCTCACTCTTCTCTCCATCTAAAAATTTATCATGTCATTTCTGGGTGCATACCAGCCCAACTAACCCAATCCTCCTTATCTAATTTTAGCTGAGCAAAGCTAAAAGTACTGAGACCATAAAGAAGTAACGAGTCGAGTCAAGTTAATTCAAATACTGATTAACTTATTGCTTTATTAATATTGTCAATTAACACACTAATCTTTTTTTTTTTTTACTAACATGGTGATCATCTTCATGGAGTAAGCTTGTGCTCTTTGAAAAAGTCTAATGTACTAGTCCTTTTGCTTAACACGATAATGAATTTCATTATGAAGAAGTTTCAGAAGTTAGTTCTCAATACTTATCAACATGTTAAATCTCTATCTGATGTGTTATCCAAGCGTTTTAAATCAAGGGTTTGTCTTCAGAAAAATCTTAGCAAGAGTACAAAGTTAAGATAGTAGAAATAAGGATGTTGATATGAGTATATGGTCATATAAAAAAAAGATAAGATTCAAAATGATAATATCAGAGTAAAAGTAGACATGGCACTTATTAGAGAAAAAATAATTGAAAATCATTTGACATAGCATGGACATATATAGAGAAGGTCATTAGAGATGCTAGTGAGGAGAGTAGATTTAATAGTTTGGAGTCCTTTAAAAGGAGGTAGAGGAATATCAAGAAAAATTCTCAATGAAGTCATTGAATAGGATTTTCTGACTAAGATAACACTACTTCCGGTCTTCTATCCCTCTTATTTGGAAGTTAAAATAATATTACTTTTAGTCTTTAATATTAAAGCTATTTAAATAATTTGGATACGTTAAAAAATTAGTTAAGTTAGTTACTTATAATAAATATGAGTTAATTTTTTTGAAGTACACTTTTTAATCATAGTTACCCTTGAACAGAAACCCTCTTAATGTGTGTAGTTAATATATATACTTTAGAGAAGAAATTATATATAAATTTGGAACGCAAAGTGGATTATTAGAATATTATATTTATCACTAAATTCAATTCCTAACTAGCCTTATATTAAAAACCGAATGTAGTATTATACTTTTTTTTTGTGCTAGATGGTATTATACATTCCAACTTCTTGAGGCCTTAGTATTTATTTCTTCATTGGAAGCTTTTATCATTAGGTTGTTAAGTTGATAAATAGTTTCTTTCCCTCTAGTTCTAAGACTCTAATTTTTTCTTTACAACCTATAATTCACTATTAAGAAAAGATATGGAAGCTTTTTTTGGTTTGTTTAGAGGGAAACGTTGACCAAAGAGTGGTAAACAGTAGGTATTTATTTGTTTGTTTTAACACACAAAAAGGGTCACTATTTTCTTCTATTTTAGGCAAAACATACAAAAATAATGCCACACTTTCATATGTTCTGCCTGAAACAGATGAAAATATTTTTTTAAAATAAAATATGAATCATTTGTATTGTTAGTTTTATGTAACCTGCAATTGTAGAAAGTACACGCAGAACCAAAAGAGACAGCAATCTAGCAACAATAACAGCAGAACCAAATCACATATCACTTTATATATAAATAAGGGTTAAGATACAATTTTAACAACAAAGTTTATTGCAAGGCGCACCGAGGATCATAAAGTTTATTTAGCTGTAAAAATATACATGAAATTGTCAAAAAGGAACATCTAGTATCATATTGTTAATGTTCGTTACTTTACCCTTAGTGGGGCCCACGAAGTCAGTTTTAAGATGTATTTTTAATAATGAAATTTACATCAAAGGGCACTGAACACCAGAAAGTTTACTTAGGTGCAAAAATACACATGAATTTTCTAAAAGGGATAAAAATTAACAAAATTCATCAAGTCCTATAAATGTACATGAACTTTATTTTTTTAGGTCCTACCAAATGTCATATTTTTTTCTATTCATTTCTACTTCTAAGTTTATCCATCTTTCTCTTATCATATTTAATACACACTCTCTCTGTCATGTCATTTTTTCAGCCTCTAAAGCCTTTCATATGTATTTGCTTATACCCAAGTATCATCTCTAGTCTTAAATATAAGACGCAGTTGATTAATTTGAGGAGATTAAAGAAATTAAATTTATCATTTTTCTCCAAATCAATTTACTTGGCTTATAAAAAAATATATAATCTAATTGTGCATATAAATATTTTACAAAGATCATATAATATATGCTATAATTGAGTAATTATTTTACTTCTTTAATGTTCTCAAATTAGTCTATTATAAGGGAGAAGGAAGTAGGAATGGGTGAAAAGAGAATGTGATATTTGGTGGGACCTAAAAGAATAATATTAACATATGTTTTTGGGAGTTGATGAATTTTGTTATTTTTCCTTCTTATAGCAGGTTCATGTAGATTTTTACACTTAAATAAACTTTATGGTGCCTATTGTCCCTTGATATAAACTTCGATGTTAAGAATACACCTTAAAATTGATTTCGTGGGCTCTACTAATAGTAAAGTAATAGATGTTAACTGTGGGGTGCGATATGCTTTCTTTTGACAACTTCATGTATATTTTGGCACCCAGATAAACTTTATGGTACCTAATGTCCCTTAGGATAAACTTTATTGTTAAAATTACACTTTTGCCCTATAAATAATCCATAATTTCAAGGGTGGAAACAATGACAACAAGTTTATATTGTTAATAGGCTAGGAACCATGCCCATATCAACAGTACTATGGGAGAAAGACTGAATGAATTTCTTTACTAAATGAAGTATTATGAATTACACCACCTAAGCTTGAAACCCAGGCCCAATATTTATAGAAGGTAGAAGAGAGGCTTAATAGCCCAAGAAAGTGAAGAAAGACACAGTGTTTATATAATAACTTTAACTTAAATTAAACTTCTTATTTTTCTGGACTGCCTCTCAAGTTTGGGGTTGAAGATATCTAAAGTCCCTAACTTGGACAAAATTTCTTTGCAAATATAATCCCATAGCTCTGGTGAGAAGGTCTGCTTTTTATTGCAGCTCCTCGCATGTTTAAAATCAATGAGTTTTGATCGCCATCTTCACAGAAAAAGTGGCAATTAATCACAATATATTTAGTTCTTTCATGCTACATTGGGTTTGCTGCAATGTGAATTGTAGCTTTGTTGTGACAATACACTATTACCGATTCCTTATGCTTAATTCCTAAATCTTGTAGCAATTCTACTACCCAAACTAACTTTGAGGTTGTCATGCTGAGAGCTCTGTATTCTACTTCTGCTAATGACTTTGAGACTGTATTTTGCTTCTTTGTTTTCTATATCACCAAGGATCCTCCCATTTGTAGTGGTATTCAGTGATTGATCTTCTTGTCATAGCACAAGATGCCCAATCTAAGTCACAGTAACATTTCAGTGTTGCATTGCTTACTATACTGAGAAAAATCCCTAGTCTTAGAGATCTTGTAAGGTATATTATCACCGTTTTTTGATGTTGCCATGTGACACTTCATTGGCATTTGCATAACTAGCTAAGTACCTACATAGAGAAATAAATGTTAGGCTGTGTCATTGTCAGGTAAATCAGCTTACCAACAAGTCTCCTATATTTTTTGAATCTTACGGTAAGTCTTCTTTCTTGTTTTCCCTTTTATCATAAGAGTACAGTTTCAGATTTTGGGGCATAGGTGTGGTAAGTGTTTGCAGCCACTTATTTTTGTGTCTGATAATAAATCCAAAGTGTATTTTCTTTGGGATAAGACAATGCCTTTATCAGAATTGGTAACTTCTATTCCAAGAAAGTATTCTATCAACCTAAGGTCTTTGATTTTGAAATCGTTGTGCAAAAACATTTTGGCATGTCCTATCCCAATTTCAGAATCTCCTGTAGTGAGTAAATCATCTACATATACTAAAATAAATACAAAACCATTTGTATATTGATTGATGAACAAAGAATAATCATGTTTTCTTTACTTAAATCCTTCTTGTTGCAAAGCCTCAGACAACTTCTAGTTTCATTGCTTAGAAGCTTGCTTTGAACCATATAATGACTTATTTAATTTGCACACTAAGTGCTCCCCTTTGTTGCCAAATCCTTGAGTGCCCTCATACATACCTCTTCATCTAAATCTCCTTGCAAAAATGTGTTATGCACATCCATCTTATAGAGATTCCATTTATTAATAGTACTTAATTTAAGTACAACATGAACTATAGACATCTTTACAACTAGAGAGAAGGTCTCATGATAATCAATTCCTTCTCTCTGGTTGTACCCTTTAACCCCTAATCTGGCCTTGTATTTTTTGATACTGCCATCAAATTTATATTTAATTTTGTACACCTACTTGCCTCCTGTTGGCTTCTTTTCTTTTGTTAGAGGCATTAGGGTCCAAGTGTTATTGTTTTCAAGAGCTTGCTTTTCAGCTCTCATTGCTTGGATCCATTCTTTACTCTTAACAGCTTCTTCATATTTGGTTGACTCATAGTCTATATCAATACAAGATAGAAAACACATATAGTTAGTATAGACATTTGAATATACAACATAATCCTCAATTGGATATTTACAGTTACTTGTCTGTGCATTAGGCTCAGAAGTGATCAGGGAGCATACAAAATCATTAGTCCATTTAATTTGTTCTACTTCTGTAATCCTTTCTCTTTCTTCATTAACATTGGGGTAAACCTGAACATCATCATCAATTATTGATCTTGTTTGTAACTCATCTAAATCATACTAAAACATTGTTTTAACGTTAATAAAATCCCTATTTTGATTGGTGTCCCTAATATTTTTAAAGGGAAATCAATTTTCAGCAAAACTCATGTCTATTGACAAAAATAGTTTTTTTTTTCAAGTCTAATAGAAGGAAACCCTTTTGATTCTCAGGGTATTCAAGAAAAACACAAGGCGTAGACTTTGATTGAAGTTCATCTGTGTTCTTAAGATTAGTAACATATGACAAACAACCAAACACTTTAATGTTATCTAAATCTGGTTTTTCCCCATAAATCTTCTTAAAAGGGGTTTTATAGGTTAATATTTTGGAGGGGATATGATTAATTAAGTAGACATCCATTTTTATGCATTCCCCCTAGTACTTAATAGGTATACCAGACTATAATATAAGACTTCTAGTTACTTGTATAATAGTTCTACGCTTTCTCTCTACTATCCCATTTTGCTCAGGCATATAAGGGTAAGTGGTTTGATGCACAATTCCCTTCTTTTGAAAAAAGGATTTTAATTCATGATTTATAAACTCACTCCCATTGTCACTTCTAACAGTCTTAACGTGTATAGAAAACTAAGTGGAGACATAGGTAGCAAGGTTTTTAATATGCATGACAAATTCATTTTTGTGATGCATTAAAAACACTCAAGTTCCCCTAGAAAAATCATCTACAGTATTTAGGAAGTATTGATAACCTTGGTGGGTAGATGTCTTATATGGCCCCCATAGCAAATCAAAATATCCTTTAGATTTGATACAGCTAGAGGGAAAGGGGAATTTAGTTAGTTTTGATTGCATGCATATGTCACAAATATTAGAATCTTTATTCAACAAGTCAACATCATAATAAATATTTTCCAAATGTTTTAATACAGATAAAAGGGCATGCCTGAGTCTCCTATGCCAAAGACGAATATCAATAGAATTTAAACCCCTACTAGTATTGTAATTTCTATGTATGTTTTGAGCCACATTGATAGTATCACAAATGTTTTGAATTCTCAAGACATATAAGCCTCCTATCAATTTACCAATCGTCTTTATCTTCCTATCCTGAAGGCCCTGCATTAAATAGAGATCAGGAAAGGAGGAAGCCATACACTGATTTTCTCAAGTAAACCTAGAAATAAATATTAGGTTGAATTTGAGTTGAAGGACATAAAACATTATTCAGAATAATATCATCACCTATAGTACCAGTCCCTATGTGGGTTACAAGTAGATGTTGGCTATTAGGTATTTTGATTGATTTAATAGGTCCATCATAGTTTTATAGTCATTTAAAAGCTAAAAATGCCCAACTATATGTGTAGTAGCCCCTTAAGTCCAGAATCCAACTTGTATAAGTAATAGATTCGTAAATACAAGGATGCAAACCTGTACTAGTTA
This sequence comes from Neltuma alba, assembly GCF_004799145.2. Lineage (NCBI taxonomy): Eukaryota > Viridiplantae > Streptophyta > Magnoliopsida > Fabales > Fabaceae > Neltuma > Neltuma alba. Next base: position 11,849 of record NW_021637013.1, on the reverse strand, counting down.
AAGCATGCACAGTGGGTTCTAAATCACGCTTAAGCATTTCAAGTATTCTCTTATGCTGTTCTTGAGTAAATGTTAGAGCGACCGATATGTGTGCTTCCAATTCATTGGTTAACTCCTTTCCTTGACTTGAATCTTTAATTGGTTTTCCTTTGTTTCCTCTAAAGTTGGGTGGAAAACCAATGATATGGTAACAGTTCTCTTTAACGTGATCCTTCTTATGGTAGTAATTGTATTCTTGTTGATTTTCTCCATGGCCTCTACCTTTTCCTTATTCCCTTCCTCTTGCGATCATAGCAATTCCCTCATTAGTAATGATCTTCTCTGCTCCAACTATCATTCTTTATGCCTAATCTTGAACAACCAATGCATATGCATCGTTCACAGGGGAAAAATGGGACATCACCATTATCTGGCTTCTTGCTTGAATGAAAGACTCGTTAGGGCCCATGAGAAACTTTAATAGTTTTTTTTTTCTTACACGGCCTTAGCACATGCCTTTGAGGTAGCACATTTGCATGATAAGAAGACTATTCTTCCTAAAGCTCTTTTGATTTAGAGTAGTAGATCGACATAGAGGAAGTTTCTTAGCACAAGAATTGGATCTCATGATATAGAGTAAAGAGGCATGGTCCACTCTTTTTTATCAAACATTCTTTTAAGTCATTTCAGACTTCATATGCTCTCTGGTGAAAGATTAGACCATTACCAAGCTCCTTGGAAACAAAGTTAATTAGCCACAACAATACGATCACAATGCACCACTCCCATTGCTTCTGTAGACTCTTATCTTGATCTTTTCTTTTTGGTAGCTTCCATCAACAAATACAAGCTTTTTATTTCCAAGAAGTGCTATCTTCATTGCACAATTCCAGATTATATAGCTTTCTGATCTAGTGAGGACATGAGAGATGATAATCGCACCCTATCTATCTGACAGATAGAGATACAATAGGTGACAAAGGGGAACTCCTTCATTGATGGACTTGTCACCTCCTATAATGAGCTTTGCTAGGGTTCCTCATGTTAGGTTAGAGGCAAATAAGGAATGGGTTGTGAGAATGTTTAGCGATGGCTTTTATACCATGTTGATAGGCTAGGAACCAAGCCCGTATCGACAATACTATGGGAGAAAGATTGAATGAATTGCTTTATTGAATGAAGTATTATAAATTATGAAATGTCCTTACTTTTACTCCTCATAACATGTATTTGGAAGCAAAATGGATATGCATAATCGTTGCTTAAGCCCAAAAATTGTAGAACTTTTCATTAAGGTTCTCGAGTACTATTCACGCATAAATTTCAAATTATAGGTCTAATTTCAAAAAATCATAACTAATTCTATAAACATCATATGGGTTGCTTCAAATTTCTAATCGAATCTCTTTCACTGCTCTACTAGGAAATAATATGAAACTGGACTTATTCTTAACTAATTCATATAGTGTATTCATTGAACTTTACTATTTACTCAGTTAATTTTGAAATTTTCATATTTTCTGCCTCAAATTTGGTTCAAGCATAACTCTTAGCACACATATTCTTTTTAAGTGATCTACCACTCGTTTTAAAGATTAGGATGTGCAATTTAGCCATGCCAAATTTCATAAGCAGAATCGATCATTTGCCTCACTTCCACTCCGTCTCTATTTCGTGACTCATTTAGGGATAACTTATCCCCCTTACTTGTATTAACAATTCATAATTAATTCTTTCCTTGCATACACTATTCCCATATATTATCATAGCCAATTGTACATGCTATCATTATTATTTATTATCACATAACATTAAGTGGCATGTTTATATCCTACATTAACATATAACTTATACCATGTAATGTAACATATTTCATAAATTCTTTTCCTCTCTTCGCTGCTTCACTTCTTGGTTTTTTCTCCCATGCTCTTTGCACCTATTATGGTTGGTTAATGGAGGATGAGATTTGGAAGAATCTTAGTAGCAAACAATATCATCAATATATACAAGATGAATGCAAGTGTATGATATGCTTTCTTGATTATTTTTATGCTAATTTAGTGATCTAACCTTATACTCAATGTCTCCTATTACATGCTTGGCCATAAAATCATCAAGAGACCAAACATACATCATTCATACATAGCTCATATCATCACAATTAGCATCATGCAAATCAATATAACAAGCATAAACACCAAGCACATAAGATAGGTAAGTTCACTACCTTACACCATAAGCTTTCCTTTTGCTTTTCCTTTGACTCCCTTGACTTCCCAACCATAAGGGCTTTTGGTCAACATCATCAAAATATCTTCTTGGATGTTCCAAGGTTCTAAACACAGTCACAAGGTTTACATAACTCATTAGGACCAAGAAATCACACAAAGGTCAAGACTTGCTCTATTGAACTTCAATCCTTTCTCTTGATTTTAGGGTTTTCTTTTTAGCTTTTCTAAAATTATCCTTATAGGCCAATCCTACACAATTTGCATAAGGAATCTAAATATAAGCTTAGATTTATGAAAATAAAATTCCTTCCTTTCCAAATAGATTTGGCAAGAGGGAGGATTTAAAAATCCTAATTTTCAAACTTCAATTCCAATGCTTCCAAAGCCTGTTCCTTAGGTTTACCCTATACTATTTTTTATTTTAAATCCAATGGAAGCATCAAAACTCACAAAATCACATCCTAGGGTGCCGTTATAGGTTTGGTCGAATAGTGCACTTAAATTCTATATCATATAATTTTTCCAATTTTAATGTAATATCACTTCATTCAAGCTATAATCAATAACTTTAAACTAGGTTTAACATCAAAATTATCCTCCCCTATTCAAGATTAAATTCAGCCAGCACCTCCTCTAAGAGAAACTGATATTTTTAAACCATAATACTCAAGAAAACATAGCATAACACAAGGTAGAACCTTAAACCAACCTTGTATTCAAGCTTGTGTACCAAAGTAGATGGTTTCTCCTTGCTTGATCTTCAAGAAAACAAATTGCAAGAGGTTTCCCCTTGTTGGCCGAAATGTGTGAGTGTGAGGAGGGAGATGACTATTTATAAGCCATGTTTTAAATGTTTGCCATCCAAGTTCAAGCTAATTACCATGCTTAAGTATCACTTTCTCAAGGCTTTTTGCACTAATTACCATCATTAAGTTAATTCCAACCCAATGTTTTAAGAACCGGACCGGACCGGACGGTCGAACCGGTTGAACCGTGACCCGGACTCGTTAACGGCTCGGTTTGGACCAAAAAACCGTTTATATAGTTGAGCCGGATTGGACCGGAGTTGAGCCGTTATTAAGCCGGAAACCGGAGTTGGATCGGGAACCGGAACGGTTTTCAGAAAACCGGACGGTTTTTTAGCCTGACTGAAAAAATACTAAAAATTTAAAAAAAAATAGAAGAAAAATAAAAAAATTGATCCCCTTAAATATCCTAATATATTTTTAGACTATTTATAACCATAGAGTATTATTTCATTGAAAATTTCATATATTGTGGTGTTAAAATCGTAAGTCGCTAGTCTTTTTGTTTTGATATTTGGTCTATCGTTTAAAAAAATATTTTGATTTGAATGAATTGATAATTTGTAATATCATTAAATATTTTAAACATACATAAATTTAAATATATAAGGTTTTAGTCCATTTTCAATGATTTCATTATAATTTTAGATTATTTAAATGCATTTCTAAATTATTTAATAATTTGATATTTTTCATATATACTAATTATATGTATATAATATTGTTTTAAATTAATTATTGCATCACCGGTCTGACCAAACGGTCCGACCGATCCGACCGATTGAACCATGACCCGTTGATCTTTCCGGTTCGACTTCCGGTCCGGCTTTTAAAACATTGTTCCAACCTACATTGAATTTTCAAAATCAAAATCCTCTCCATTCTTGGCTTCACGAGTGGCATCAAAATTCTCTCCATTCATAACTTGACAAGTGGCACATTTCTAACCAAGTTAAATATAAGAATACACTTTACGCCTTATCAGTACACTTTGTGCTGAAATAAGTTCTTTTTCCATAATTACAGTATCCTTGGCACTTAATTATTTTCTATTACATCCATAATACATTCTAATCATTTTTTCTTTCCAAAATACCCTTCTTTGTTACCATCACAATTTTCTATTAATGGTAAAGAAAAAAACCAATTTAATTACCATAATAACTTCTTTACTTGAGAAGAGATTTCTATAGTTTTTGAACTCAGAGAAGATTTCTATTTGCTCCATAAAATTTTTTTAATTATAAAAAAATTCTAAAAATTTTCTTGGGCCATAACTCTTTCTTTAACTATTTCTTTTTGAATTTTCTGTAAAATGCTTCTTAGAGCCATAAATGAACTTTATATTTTATTAAAGCCACAATGCTAGACCTTCTGGGGATGAGACTAATTTTTATAAATTTATTTATCCTCTTAACTATTTGTTTTCTATTTTTATCTATATGTTTCAGGCCTCCTCATGGCTCAAATAATTGTATCTAGATAATTAGCTCAAACTAAGCTACTATATTGAAAATTCTATTAAAGCTACTATAAGGGTATTTTCATCATTTATCTTTATCAAAAGGCCTCTATACACTGTTTTCTCTTTTTTTGGGATTTTTCTGAAATTTTCTGTATACTTTTCATAATTTCCCCTATGGCTTGTAACTTTCTAAAATTACGGTTTTAGCCCTACTTGGCTCAACCTCATGAATCATCATTTTGAGGCCTGCACCTCAACCTTAGGCCTACACCTAATATATTTTTCCTTTTTGAGCCCTTGAGACTTTTCTAAAGCCCTTGACTTTATTTACACTTTTGCCCCTAGAAACTATCTAACTTTGCAGTGTAGTCCCTATTCCTATTCTAGCTTCCTTTTGCATCTTTAGAACTTCTACTCAAAAGGGCTTGGTAGCCTACCTTCTTTAGGCTACTTTCTAAGTTTTTAGGCTTAAAAATTAGGATGTGACAAATTACACCGCCTAAGCTTGAAACCCAGGCTTAATATTTATACAAGGTTGAAGAGAGGCTTAACGGCCCAAGAAAGTAAAGAAAGACACAATATTTATATAACAACATCAAATAAATTAAACTTTCTATCTTTCTAGATATATAACTTCGTATAATAACATCATAATTAAATATCCTAACACAAGAAAGTTTAAAATAAGAAAACCATTAAGTTATCTAAATAAATATTTTTATCATTTGGACCTCATGCATAATTGAAAATCATATTATTGAAGAAATTGTTATGCTGAATTATCTTGAATACTATCAATCTCTTCATCAGTATAGGAGCTCTCATCATAAAAAATCTGTTAAGTTCATAAATAAGACAATTTAAGTTCATCAAGAGAAGGAAATTGAAGAAAAGCAACAATTTAAATGAAAATAGTAATTTTTTGACGCATGGCTAGGTTTATCACATTTTTTAACTATTTATTTGTCGATAAATTCCCTAGATGTAGGTTTGCCCCATTTATTGATGTAAACATATGAAGATAGATCACAGATGTATACAAAATGCCATTGTAGACACTTTCTACATAAATTCCTTCCAAGAGTTATGTGTAAACTTTACTAATGAAGAAAAAAACCATGAAATTGTTATTTTTGTCATATTAATCAGAGCAATATCGGTGTGTAGAAATTTTTATCTTATATCAGTATTTATCAAATTTATATTTAATTTTTTATTATTCATGCATCTTACATATGTTAACTTCATGCATGTTAGATGACAATTACATACTTGTATAAACATCTTTTTAGAAGGGAATACAATCCCTTAAAGTATCAAATTCTCAAAATTTGTTGAAGCAAATAATTTCAATTATTAAATTGACAAATATTTTTTTATATGTTGCATTAGGATTTGAATCTAAAGAAAACACTTTGGGCATACAATTTTTTATATATTTTTTCTTCCTCACATAACACCATCGATAAAATAGGTTAAGTTAAACTAAAATTAACATTTAGAGATGATAACGAAGAAATCAAATTTTGACAAAGGCAAACCACTGCTTTTCTAGTCCAAACACTAACTTTATAGGAAGAAATAATTATACTAAAATAACTATGAAGAACTAAAGATTGAGCATACCAAACTAAATTGAAAGGCCTCTAAACAACTAATACAACCTAGAAAAAATATTAAGAAGTTTTAATTGACTTAATCCTATTTAAACCTCATTAAAAACATGCCAAAACCCCAAAATATTTACATGAACTAAAAAAAGATATAATGACATGACTTTTTTTTTTGATAAATGCCCTGACTAATAACTACAAAGTACGTTGTGTTATGAAATAATTCTAATAAAAGAGAATTAAAAATTCAAGAAAAGACAAAAAAATACTTGCACTTGTTAGCATAATCAAGCAAACCCACCAAATTGGAATTTATATAATTCACTACTTTTAAGAATTTTGATACTTTGTAATTATATATCAAGAAAATTTAAACACTTGAAAGTATTCACACCAGAATCCACCACGTTAATAGAAAGCAAAAGAAAAGAATGTATCAATTACTTAGATGGCAAGATTAATTTTAAGGTACACCATTAATAGCATTATTTTTTTTGGTGAAAAAGGAAAACTACAAACACGCACACTAAGTATCAGCGTATTCGTCAGCCTTCTCTCTTAGTAACTCATGAATGCAGCAAAATGGGATTGGAAAAATAAGTCAGACCATGCATGGCTTTCATGGCTTCCTTTGCTAAGCAATTAGCCGCACATTTCGCTCTCTATCGACCCATATGATATAGGCTTCCCGTTCTCAATTCAACAGGATGATCACTCAAACCTTAGCATCTCCTTCACCCTCTGAAATCGTGCAAGCCTAGACTATTTCAACCAACTCAAGGCAATCAGACTCGACGATGACAAACTTGAAGCCTCTCTCTCAGGCTAGCTATTACACCTCCTTTATTATCTTATTTTATAACAATTAGAACCCTTTAGGATCAATGCACAAGCCTTTAAGTATGGAAAATTTTAAATCTAAAATTTTCATTTTTGGTTCACTATTCACTGTTCACCGCATTTTTGGCCAACTTTGAGAATTCATAACTAAATGTAGAAAAATTGAAACGAAGTAGTTCCAATTTCAATTTGAGGCTTGTTATGCCTTCTTGAGGAAAAAATACTCATGGGTATCATATCATCACAAAACAGAGCTAGAAAATTTTTCAAGTTACACTGTTTATATGGTTATTTTCCAATTTTTTGGTATTTTTGCCTAATTTTGGGAGGATATATCTCTTAGCACAAAAACTCTAAATTTAGTGATCTACCACTTATGTTAAAACTGAAAATGAGATCTATAAGTTTGTCAAATTTCAAGTCTAAATTCATCCATTTGCTCATTATTTTATGTGACATAAGATTACCCCTGTTTAGGTATTTTATCCCTTAATCAAACCTTATTAAATTTTTTTTTCTTTTTCCATTTGCCATCCATTCCAACAAACTAAACCATGATCATGGCCAACCATTAAACACTATAAATTACATAATGTCAAAAGTATAGCGCATCTTTACCCATTACGAACTTATATCAAAGTTTATCAACGTACAATATAAACTTTATACATTGTCATAAAATTTCCAAGACCTCCTTAGCTCAACACTATGTCCTTGCCCTTGTCCATGGTTGATCCACTCCCTATTGATGCATAATTTGACATAGGAGGGAATGAGATTTCATAAGAATCTCAGTAGCAATGAACTATAACCATCATGCTTATCAAGCAATACATAATGTGTTATGCAATTGCACCTTAAAACATTTTTAAGTCACATAAAATCACACTATGCATCAAGTCAAAAGAGGAATCAAATACACTTTCACATTGACATATTATCATGCATTTGGCCAAAGCATATCAAATGTTATAAAGTCAACAATTTCTACCACATAAATTCCTCAATCCAAAGCCATTAACACAAACACATTAAGTAAGCAAGATAAACAATCAAATTATAGGTTCAATGCTACCTTTTAACCCTTGTATAATTCGGCCTCCTTAAGAGAATTAGGCTCTCCTTGTTTTTCCTCCACAAAACGTTGGTGAATCTTTGACTAAAGCTTGATGATTTCTTGTCTAAATGCACTTATCCAATTCAGGTTTCAGCTCAAGAAAATGTTTTGACAGCACCTCCCCTTGTTTTACCAATTTTCTACCTATTTTTGGGTATTTCGAGGGGGTATTTCTAGGCAAAATAATCCACCACCTCCCCCCTCTAATTGGCATGAAAGAGTGCCATCTAAAAGGCGCACTTGGCTGCCATTAAGAGCTGAAATGGTCCAGATTATGCCAAGTGTGAAATCCCTAGAATATTCCAAGATATTTGTGTAAAATTTGGATTTAATTTCAATTTAATTAAGGGACCAGATTTTGCACGAAATTGGGCCTTCTCTAGGTGCAACGTGGGGTCCACTTAGGGTTTAGTATGGCCTAAAAAGATGGCCCACAAATTAAATAACAATCCCAAAACATCTTAAAACTTTATCAGTTACTATTCACTTGTAACATTTTATAATTTTTTTAGGTCTTAAAAATTCGTTTCTCTTCATTAAAAATCCTATTTTAATATAAGTATATGATCTGAAAATTTTCAAAATTTTATCCACCTCTAACTATTTATTTTGAATTTTTCCCGATTAGGCCTTTATCAGTAAAATTGTGGAAAATAATTCTCAAAAATAATTTCTTGTACTTACAAGGCCTAAAACTAATTTTATAAATTCTCATAAATATTTAGATAATTAATCCATATTTTTTTCAGAATTGTTGAGCCCTCTAAGTAATTAAAATAATTATTTTCCTATGATTTTTTACTATTTTCTTGAAAAACCTCAGTGTTCGGAAAATTCATTAATAATTCATTTTCACATCAATTCCACCTCTAGGGCCTCCATCGAGGTTCCAAAATCTATAATTCACATTTTTACTAATTTTTAGGAATTTCTAGAATTTTTCTCAAATTTTTTCGTTTTACCCTTCTAAGACCGATAATTCTGAAAATGCCAGCCCAGGTCCTATCGGGGTTTCACATCAAAAATTGTTTCATCCCTCTGTTTACTTTCTATATCAGCCCTCATTCAAATTTTTAACTCTTTATGCTTAGATGAGATTTTCAGGATGTGACACTAGTTTTAGAGCTCAAATGAGCCCTTAAGCTTCAACCCGAAAGCAATCTCCATTGTCGAGGTTGAAGACAAAACCCCCCTAAAACCCCCCTCTACTATTCTGCATCAAACCACTACACACTACTAAATCCCCTCTAGTCATTACAGCCCTATCCACGTTAATCTTAATGAAGTCCTCATTAGGAGGGGACCACTAGTCTTGAATTTGACAATTCTTGTTGATCACCCTAGTACCTTAGCTCATACATGCTTGAGCTTTTACTATAGTAGCACCTTAAGTCTCCTTATACTTATCAAACACATCCGAGTTTTGTGCTAACCATAGTTGATGACATGTTAACCCAAACGAGATTCCCCACCTTATTCCACCAAGCTCAATATGTTACTATGGATTCTAACCCATCTACTGCTTAACATCCTAGGTCATCTAGAAATCAGCTGAGAAGTCCTACAACATGGCTTGATCCCAGGTCTCCTTTGCTAGTGTGCAGTGGCAGAGTGCATAGAGAGTAGTCTCCACACCCATCCCATATAAAGAACAAGCTAAGGAACCACTCATACCCCGATGGTGTCTCAGTTTGTTAGTTAGTAACCGGTCTGGTGCATAGAGCCAGGGGAAGAAGCAACATTTGTGAAGCAGCTTGCTTTCTATATGGTCCTCTAAAGCCACTTTAAAGAGTTGTTCCCCTTTATCAGGATACTCTTATAGGTTGATCTAGTTGTAAACGTGCCTGATGATGACCACTTTCATATAGGAAAATTGTTCCTTGACATATCCAACTCATCATTCAGGATACTCTAAACACATGCTCAAGAAAGAATGCTTCTAGATGCTCTATGTTCCAAACCCCGTTGTCCATTATAAACTCTGACATTAAGGATTTTAGTTGGGCCTCTGTGGGGATTTGAAAAGTAATTGATCTGAGATCTACAAAGCTCAATTGCCAGCAGTGTTGCCAAAACTGAACTTGATGACCATTTTCCAAATGCTAGAACTACTGGTTTTGAGAAGAAGACACATTACATAGTGAAGAAAACTACAAGGAAAAGCAAGAATGAGAGAGACAACGTTGCAGAGGTAACGTTATGCTACTTTATTAATAATTTTGATGCATTACAAAATAAAAATAGCTTATAAATTTATAACATATTTAATAGCAACTGAAATAGAACTAATAAAAATTAAAAACCATGTTTATTTGCTAAAAATAAATAAAATCAACCCACTAATACGTAAATCCCTAATATTTCGGTACCGACCTTGCTGCTTCCTTACTATTTGGCCAATATCTATTAAACTAAACTTTGTTCCAATACTCCTCCTTAATTCAAAGTCGCATACACCAAGTAAGCTTCTGAGATATATGTGTCTTTTACCGGATAATGCCTTAGTAAATATATCTAACACTTGACTTTTAGTGTTGCAAAACTATAAAAGATTTCTCCTTTAGCCACTAACTCTCGAATAAAATGATGTCTCAGCTCTATATGCTTTGTTCTTCCATAGAATGTTAGATTCTTTGCCATGATAATAGTTGATTTATTACCACAATAGAGCTTAGTTCCCTCATGCTGCTTTTGTTGTGCATCTTCTAGTATTCTTCTAAGCCAAATACATTGGCAAGCTACTGCAGTAGCTGCAATGTACTCGGCCTCTGCTGTTGATAGTGCAATAATGGCTTGCTTTTGGACATCCATGTGATTGCTTCTGTCCCTAAGCCAAAAATGTTTCTACAAGTGTTTTTCAATCATCTAAAAAGCTTGCCCAGTTGCTGTCATTGAAGCCAACTAACTTGAAATGATCTGAATAAGTGTACCAGATTTCATAGTTCAACGTACCAACAATATACATAAGAATTCTCTTAGCTACACCATAGTGCTTCATTGAGGGATTACTCATGTACCTTGACATTGCACCTACTGAAAAAGAGATATCTGGCCTTGTGTGTGTTAGGTATATCAAACCACTAACTAGGCTTCTATACTGATTTGGTTTTGCTTTTGGGGCTTCATCATCTTCTTGCAACTTTTGATTAATATTCATGGGAGTAGCCTTCTTCTTATAATTTGACATGTTAAACCTTTTCAACAAGTCTAGAACATATTTCTTTTGGCACAAAAAAAATTCTAGCTTCATCTTGCATAATTTCTAATCCCAAATAATTATGTAGTAAGCCTAAATCTGTCACTTCAAACTTACTCATCATATTGGCTTTGAATCCTTTTAATGGTGACTTGCTTGAGCCCATATAAATTATATCATCAACATACAAACAAACTATAATAAAGTTGAATATACCTTGTCTTTTTACATAGAGTATAGACTCATTCTCACTTTTGAAAAATTCATTTTGCTAGAAATAAGCATCAATCTTACTGTACCATGCCTGAGGAGCTCGTTTTAAGCCATAAAGTGCTTTTCTTCAGCTTGTAAACTTTCTCTTTTTCTCCACAAATCATAAATCCTTATGGTTGTTCTACATAAACAATTTCTTCCAGTTCTCCATTCAAAAATATTGATTTGACATCAAACTAATACACTTTCCATTTCAGTTGAACTACTAATGCGAGAAGCGAGAATAATCTCACATTCTCAAATCATGCCACTGGGAGAGAAAAGTCTCCTTATAATCTACTCCTTGTTGTTGAGAGTATCCTTTTGCCACTAGCCGTGCTTTGTGCTTT